>NW_026251361.1:0-15151 GCF_024521655.1 Durotheca rogersii
GGCTCGTGATCGAGAACACGCCCGAGCTGCTCGAGCTCGAGATCCGCAGGGACTGGTCCGCCGAGCTGACGGGCGAGGCGTGAAGCCGGGGGGGGAGCCGGGAGCCGGGAGCGACCCGAGGAAGGAATTAGGGGTGGGGTGCGGTGGTGGGTTGGGAGATTATTAACATAAAAAAAAAAAAAAGTAGAAAGGGAGTCAAGCAAGGGAGTGAAGACACAGAAGAGGGGCAAAGGGAGGAGAGGGGAGGGAAAGAGATGGTGCGAAGAGGGAAGGGGGCGGCGAGGGTGAGGGCGCGCGCGTGTGGCGATCTCGTACGAGTTACTACGAGATCGCCGCCGAACGTGTCACGACGCCGCGCGTGCATGCATGCATGGCGCGGCCGGCGGGGGTGCCAGACCTGCCTCGCCGTCGCGCGCGGGCGGACGAACGAACCGAACGACGACAGCTGTAAGCAGGGCTGCGAAGGCGACTGACGAACGAGAGGCCGCCGCCGCCGCGGCCTGGGAACGGCAACGCAGGTAAGACATGCATAGCGCGCCTATAGGGCCTGGGGGGGGGGGGGGGGGGGGGGGGGGGGGGGGGGGGGGGGGGGGGGGGGGGGGGGGGGGGGGGGGGGGGGGGGGGGGGGGGGGGGGGGGGGGGGGGGGGGGGGGGGGGGGGGGGGGGGGGGGGGGGGGGGGGGGGGGGGGGGGGGGGGGGGGGGGGGGGGGGGGGGGGGGGGGGGGGGGGGGGGGGGGGGGGGGGGGGGGGGGGGGGGGGGGGGGGGGGGGGGGGGGGGGGGGGGGGGGGGGGGGGGGGGGGGGGGGGGGGGGGGGGGGGGGGGGGGGGGGGGGGGGGGGGGGGGGGGGGGGGGGGGGGGGGGGGGGGGGGGGGGTGGGGGGGGGGGGGGGGGGGGGAGGGGAAGGCGGCTGCTTCTTTTTTTTTTTCTTGCCTTCGTTATCTCCCTCCTCTCTCTCTCTCTTTCTCTCTACCTATTCCCCCCCCCCCCCCTCCTCCTCCTCGTTTCGGAAGGACAGAGAGAGAGAGAGAGAGAGAGAGAGAGAGCCAGGTGGCCCGGTCCTATTTCTAGAACCCGACCAGGGGGAACGTCGCGCGCGCGATTCGTCGGCGAAGGGCGCTAGCCTGCTGTCGCCGCGTGGGATTTCCGGATGCTGCGCTGCGGGACATGTGTGCGTGTGTGTGTGTGGCGCGAGTAGTGGAACTGGAACTGGGCCGCCCGCGTGGTCGCAGCGAGGAGCAGTAGTCGTGAGAGAGAAACGGGAAAAGGGGGCGCGCGGATATGAAATGTACTTTTTCTTTTTTTTTGGCCGTCCTAGCTTTCGGTCGAAGAAGCTAGGCCGGTATGTATGTATGTATGTATGTATGTATGTGTGGACATATCGTGCAACCCGATATACCTCCACGTTGCCAGTCATCCGCCGTCGTGGCACTCCGCGCGCACCGTCGACGGTCGGTATGACGCGACGCGACCACCTCTCGCTTCACTTTGCGTCCGCTTCTGGCCAGCGTACGCGTAGCGAGCAAGTGATTCTTTTCTCGCACAGATTTAAGATTACAATGCACGGAATTGTCCTAGCAATAGTCACAGCAGCTTCCCTGAGAAGTTGAAGGGGTTTCATCACGTGGCCGGGCGGACTGTAACCCCCGCCCAGGTTGATGAGCAAGGGACGCGAAAGCGAGATCAAATAAGGAGTCAAGTCCCCCCCCCCCCAAGTATGCGCCCTCCCCGCCAACGCCTTTTCCTCGCCCCTTTCCGTCTTGTACGGAGCACCAAACCTCGACAGCAGTCCCGAAGAAACTCCTAAACATATAAAACAACCCCCAAGGTTGAGATGGTGATGGTTGCCTCTTGTCGGGCAACCAGACAAGCCCGAATCCTCCCCCCCCCCCTCCCCGTCGTAATGCATTGCTTCGACGAGTTGTGCGGGAGCACCAACAGAGGGGGGAGGGTATTTGGCTGAAAAGCTTTGCACTTGTAGCCGCAGTTCATCATACCCTCCGGGGATTAAAAAAAAAAAGAAAAACGCCGGCCCGTATGAAGTGCAGAGTCATTGCAGTCGGTCCTCGTTCCTAGCTGTCGTGTCGTCTTTCACAATTTCCAAACGCTCGGATCCCTTTCCGGAAAAAAGCCCATATGCCATTGATAAGTAGAGGGATGTCATAAAATACGAATTTCTTTCAGATCAGAGAATGGCCGTACGCCACGGGTTCCCAGGATGTACAACATATGATGAGCGGAAGATCTCTGGAGGAGGGGGGCGGAGCCATGGCACGAGCTCTAGTTACCGCCGGTCCACGATTTCTCGAGCCTTGAGTAGAGCACTGATGCCATCCAGGCCATTCTCGCTACTCCCGTTCAATTTAGAAGTAGTAGTTAGCTTCGGCTCAGCTGGTACACCGTATACTGCTTCCTTTTGGAAGCTGGGTATTATGTACTTAGGCGGGATCGGCCCGGGGAGAAACCCTACGACAATTGTCAGTTTTAGAATGCACGCCACGGAGCGAGCCAGAAGGAAGAAAAAAAAGAGCCTACCATTTCCGTGGGTCTCAACCATGCTACCGTTTAGCCGATCTCCTGGCGGACGGCCAGGCTGCGATTGCAGGATTGACAGTGGCGCATGGGACACGGTGGTTTGGCGTGAAGAATACTGCGGTTCCGGTTTTGATGATAGGAGCGCGTGTATCGGCAGAGAGGCGTCGCTTGGGGTCCTCGGGGTATTATAAGAACTGTACGAACTGACACTCCCAGCTGAAGACTGCTCGGTCTTCAACGATGGTGGCCGTGATCCGGACGCCGACGACCTTGACCCGCGAGCAGATCCGTTACTCAGGCCCAAGCTCGAGACTGGCGTAGGCAAGCTACTCTCTGGCGAATGTGCGAGCGATCCCTGGATATTTCTCGGGTCAAACCACGAGGCGCTCGTGTGATTAGACTCCGCATACATCCGCTGGCTCTCCAACCAGCGAGATCGACTGCTCGAGTGGTGGCTAGGGGAATCGCGAGAAGTAGGACTCGACAGCCCACGTGGTCGCCCGTTAATTTGCTCGTCGTACGAGAGGGTCCTCGGGGAATGCAGCGGCTCGTCCCCATGATGTATCCCGTTCATCCTCGGGGAGAAATTGCTGTCGACCGTCGACGTCGACGATCCCATCCTTTGCTGACGTGTTGGCGGCGGCTCGCTACCAGGCTGGCTGTCGGATCCGCTACCCGTGCCACTGGTCGTACCACTAGGCCCCGTCGAACCGCCACTCGTGCTACTTCCGCGAGTACTGTCCGATTCTGTCTTGAGACGCTTGGAAGCGTCTTTTTCTGAGAGACGATGTCAGGGTCTGGCACCGTCTAGGATCACGACACCGCCTGCACGACACATACCTTGTAATTGGGCCGCCTGTCGTTTTCGAAACTCATGCAGGTAGTCGCTGTATTTCCTGAAGTCGTTCGTCTTCTTATAGGTGCTCAGCTCGCGATTGTACTTCTCCTTTGCCTCGTGCGCTTGCCTTTCGAAAGGCTCCTTCTCAGCGCGGTTGAGGTTTTGCCAATTCTCACCGACCAGTTTAGCGATCTCCGTGAACGTCAAATTCTGGCCTCTCAGATCCTCTCTCATTTCTGTCGTCGTTTAGTATACACCCTAGGCATCGCTGAATGCAAGCTTAACTTACTGTTCGAGAATAACACATACGCCGAAGGCGGCCGTTCGGGGGCATTTTCGTCAGGCTAGCTCATTGGTCAGCGGTATATTCTCATTGGCCCCTGCTACGTCGCGAGAGGTCATCGCAAAAGGAGCCGGGTTAGTCGGTTGGGGGTGGGAAGACAGACCTTGGGGTGCCGTCTATACTTGCGCTTCGCAACGGTAGCTCCGTCCGACTTGTCGGATTTGACAGGCTCCGCCCGAGTCGAATCGAGCCTAACATCTTCGATGCTGGTACGCGTAGGGGATATCAAGGACGCATCAGGTGCAAGACCTCGGTAATTCGCTATACGGCGCTGGAGTTTCTTCGCGACAGTCAGTGCGAACGCCACACACACACACACACACACACACACACGCACACACACACAAATACACACGCCGAGCACTACTCAAAAGAACGAGCGGTCTTACTCTTCGATGGCCGAGCTTGACACCAAGCGCGTCCCTACCGCCGAAACGTCAGCCATTGCCCGAGTTAGGGTGGGCTAGGAAGGCTCACAGGTCAGATTCGGTAATGTCTAAAATCGTGTCCCACGAATCGAAACCCTGGTCGACAAAGGCGTCAAGGTATTGAGAGATGCCTAGCTCGCCGAAGATCGCTTCGAGGGAATTCATATAGCTGTTTTTTTGCCGCGTCTCAGCGGATCACTCGCTAGAGCTCTCAATTCAGCATCAGGCTTTCCTCGAGCCTGCGCGTGGAACCCTCGTAGGTGCGGCGATTACGGTGCGGAGTGCAATGTCTTGTTTACTTTCTCTCTTCTCGTCTTCTCTTAATCCGGCGAACGGACTCTCCCGGATCGGCGTTCGGCTCACGATGGAGAGAGGCCTGGGGGGGAGGGGGGTAGCTCTGCTCCGTCCACACCAACAACTCTCGGACAAGTTTACCCTTCCTCGCCGAAATCGCTGGTCTAGTAACCAGCGTGGTAGGGGGGACGCTTTAAGCCGCTTGCCTTTCCTATTCCTGGTGTGCTCTTCCTCTTACGATACTGACCCGCCTATACCAGTCGGCAATGGCTCCCTGCGACTGAGCAGACACGTGGGCACGGAGTGATAGCAGCAGCGGCAGAAACAGAGACGCGTCGTAGGCCTGAAGCGATAGAGGCGGCCCGGATGTGTGGGGCGTGGGGCGGCCTAGGAATATAAGGAGGAGTGCGCGTTGGTGCGTGCCGGGAGAGGTGTACGTAGGCAGGACCCAGAGAGAGAGAGGGAGAGAGTGAGAGAGGGGGGGAGGCAGCGTAGACGAAATCCGCTCGAAGTAGGTAGACGGCGTTTAGGGACGTCGGTCGTATAGTACGGGTTGCGGTACGGTCAGGCTGTGGCAGACGTTAAAAGGGTTGAAAATCGGATTTGTCTGTTTGCCCCGTAATGGTCAATGGCAATGTTTAGGGGAAATGTGGAAATTTGGCATTCTGGATCCCGGGCTGCTGTGGTGATATACGATCCCGCTGCATTTTCCCAGATCTCGATGAGCAGCGTAATCGATTGGGGATCGAGCACTCGGTGTGTCACAGCTCGAGGGGGTAAGAAAATAATAATAATAATACTAATAAAAATACACAGCTGCGGCAAGCCCCAGAACAGCTAGCGCTCTGGTTAAAGGGAAAACGGAGATAGAGAAGAAGACTCACCTACAGGATTAGCTCCCATTCTCAGATGGCTGGCGGGAGGTCCTGGAAACATGCAAGCACAAATGGGCTGATGGGCTGATGGGCAATAATATGTTCGGCCAGAGGACGCGGTACCTGGTCTCGTCCTCGTAACCTATGTAAGTATCGAGGTATGAGGTCACGCTCTGCAGGCCCGGACCTTGGGCGAGACTCTTCCCAGGAACGTGACTATTCCTAGAAGATCGCAACCTGGACCTATTCCAAGACCCATATATGCACTGTTGGGAAGAATCAAGCTCGTGCAGCCGAGTCAGGGCTAACGCTTAGTTGCTTCGTAGGTCGTAAACAGACGAGCTTCGCCCACTGGCGAATCGCCCGTCTCGCCTCCTACTGTGCGCCATCAAGCTCTTTAAACTCGAAGCTTCTCTCTCTCGCCCACTCGCTCGCTCACCAACTCACGAACACATACACACATCCTCGCCCCCTCTCTGTGTGCGTCTCTCTCTTAAAAGAGAGAGAGAGGGAGAGGGAGGGAGGCAGGGAAAGCATGCGTGGCGTGTGTGCGTGTGTGCGTGTGCGTGTGCGTGTGAGAGGGTCTGTGAGAGGAAGGAGACCCGCGAGAAAACGGGTGTCGAGAACCAGCTCCTACCGCCCCACGATTTGTGTAGGCGAGCATGGGATGAAGCTATCGGCACACCAGTGGCCGAATGGGGTGAAGAATGTGTGCGAAGGGTTACGGGCTGAGCGCGCGGGATCGAGATCGCGGCCGAGGCTTACGACAAATGAGAGTGTTGCTGCGCGTGGGTTGCTTCATCTCGTGTCTCTTGCCGGGATGCGTCTGTTTCCGAGCTCGCCGCTCTTCTTCACGCGATGTACCTTTGACGTTCTCGACGCTCCGTTGCCGGTAATATCAGGCGTGCTTGCTCGAATCTAGAACATAATAGGCGGAGGCGAGGATGTCTTGTCTGCTCATCCGCCTCGTCTCCTTCTTACTCACTCACACACCCACATACACACCCACATATACATACACAGGCACACACACACGCAGACATACACACACGCAGACATACACACACGCAGGGTACATAACCGCTCACGCACACTCACTAGGGGCGAACGAGCTCCCGAAATAGACCGGCCTCGGCTACGATCACCCAGCGTGCCGACGATGATGCGATTCCTGCCTGGGTATATTTGTCAAAAAGAAAGAAACAGGAAGAAAAAGAAAATATCCCGGGCAGCCCATCATCTACCTACCTCCCTACTATGGGGAGGTGGTTATCGGGGCGTCGGACCACTAGACAGTAGTGAAAGGGGACGCGGGAGCCAAGAAGGGCTGGCAGCCGTGAGCCAATCAGGGTCGATAGGATTAGGAGAGGGTAGGGCGCCGCAATCGACTTTTCAGCCCGGGATCGAGAGTCTTGGCGTCCCCCCAAGCCACGAACCCCAGACTCTGGAGCCCATCAGATGTTTTTCTTTGATTAGGTATATTTCCATTTTTGCATCCACTTTTGAATGTGGTCGACTCGCAGCCCCTCCTACCCCCCACCAGCGAGACCCGGTATCGTGGGATCGTAGTATTCCGAATGACTTGACTGTCAGATGTCACCTAGTCAGTCGCTCCGTCGGGCAGTCGTTCGGTAGGTTGATGAACCGCATGGCTCCCGAGACGGCCACAGGCCAGATTCGAGACTCGGCGGAAGCAGGACGAAGAAAAGGGGAATGGATCCACATGCTACGCTATTGATAGTCGTCATTGTGGGACAAGATCGAGATTGGGGGAAGCGAGCGAGAGAGAGAGAGAGGGGGGACGAGAGAAATAAGTGAGTGAGAGAGAGAGAGCGAGAGAGGGCGAGCGAGCGAATCTGGCTGGTTGGGTAGGATAGGGTCAGGTAGCATGGCGGCGGCGGCGGTGGTAGGGTAGGCTACCACATAGGTGTACGTGCGTACATACGGACGAACACGGCGGCAACAAGAAGAATGGGGTTAGAAAATGATAGTAATAAAAATGACAGAACCCCATGAGAGCACCGTCAACGAAGGCGACGACGACAACATCGACGACCTACATGCATAAAAGCAGAGAACCATCCAGCCACGAGGTTTGGGTGGGATAACAGTGTGGGATAGGTCGGCGGCGTCGCTTGTAGGAATTTATGCCTGCCAATCGATTCTCGAACCCGCCCAAAGTATACCGATGTACAATGACGGGTGATCACGTGGCAATAGCCAGTACCCAAGGTGGCATCGCACACAGCCAGCCTGCCTCAAGCCTCGCACTTAGGTACCTACCCAGCCCGACGACATGGCTACATGGGTACCTAACTCACGTATCTTAGGTACCTACCTCCTCCTACAACGCAAGATGTGGGGAACGTTGGAGCACCGGATCCACAGAAGGCACCTAATCACAGGGTTCATGGTTCTACAATATCTCTCTATACGGAAGTCGGGGCTATAGGGTCGTATCTACCTAACTAGGTATGCACACGTATGCATACATATGCACCTAACCTAGCCTACTTCAAATGTCGGACGGATTAAGAGATATATGCCTAACGGAGGGGAAGCTATACACATTTGCCGCTGCGAGTTATTGCCTCAATGGGGTTCGCGCATTACTTAGGTAGGTACCGTAGGTAGTAGTACACTTGCAGCTACCTTAGCTACCTAACATACCTAACCCGTTCCTTTCACTCGCACTAGCTCGAGGACCGAAGTTGAATCATCATAACCAGAGAGGAGGGGGTCTAGTGGGATTCCCGCGCAATTCCATCAAATCCCCGTGGAACTCGATGGAATCCCTCCATACCTACAATCGCTATGTCCCGCACTCTCTCTCTCTGCTCGTGCCGGCGAAGCTGACGCTGCCCGGCTACGTAGGCCATCACTGCCGAGCCCTCCTTGCGCGATCTACTTACACAGCGGCATAGGGACGAGATAAAATTGGCGGCGTACTAAAATTGCTAGGATCGTCGCCATACCTCCTTCCAGAAGCCCAGAGCGCCTCTATATCCGGCATCGTTGCTCGGTACCGTACGTCTCGGTACAGTGGCAGCGGGGACGTGAGATGTGAGTACGATATATACACGTGGTCTTGCAAGGCTGGCCGGACGAACAACACCGCACAAGAACCATGATAAATAATATCCCGTCTCTCCCACGGATCGACTGACGACCGCGGCATCGCGTAAACACGGCATATTTCCCTATTTCCCAACCGGTCGAAGAAAAACCGTCGCGAAATATGCCGAGACACCGGTATGGAGATCTAGACCGCCGCGGACGGGGACAGTCTTGACTAGCTGGAGCGAAAGATCTACATCTGAGGCCACCGCTTTCAACCCCCCCTGGCCATAAGACCATGTCTGCATACGTCCACATTGTACAGACATATGTACGTAGTACCATCCGCCGCGATACGACGAGCTTGCCTGCATCCTTTTGCCAGTTCCGAACCCTACTGGGTATTTCTCACGTGGGGAGGCTGATAGGTGGGACCTATCGAGGAATTAAGAAAGCATGCCGTTCGCGGACTGGATCAACAATCCCATCCACCAACCTGCCCAGGTGTCTTGTCTACTCATATTCATCCAACTTCAATTTTCTTCCAAGACCCGTCCCCCTGGTACCTCTCTCCGTCCCTCGCCACGCGTCTATGGTGTTTTTCCGAGCAGCGGGCTGACTAGCGAGCACAGCAGCAGCGTCTTACACAGGCCAGACCAGCAAGCCGCGAATCACCCACTCCTCTCGAAGCCCACCTCGGATTTTACTAGGGCTGGACCGCGGGCCAGGCATCGTAACCCAGACAATCCTGTTACTTCTTCCGCCTCTATCGGACCGGATACGGCACAATACGAGCGAAGGCGGCCCTGCCAGTCAACGAAAGCTTCACCAGCATGTCGAAATCGCCGTCGGACAGCGACCCCACCGCGGCGAAGACACATGGGCCCAATGACAGCCCACAAAATGCTTCCACCTCAGCCGTATTGAGTCAAGCAGACATAGCGGAGGTAAGTTTGCACGCCCGACCAAGACGGCATCTTCCCCAACGCGGCGGGCAGACACCCTTGTCTAACTAGGACGGCGTTTAGGCATTTAAGGACCTTGCTAGGTATGTATGGGTGATATTTCCGATCCGGAGTGTGCCTTGGGGAGATCGACAGCCGATCTGGTCAAGTTTTCTGTCCTGGCGTCTAGTATCTAGAAAGGATGGACACATGGAAAATGGCGAAAATTTGCCCGTGTGTGTTGCGTTGTTTAGCATGCAAATCGCCCCCAGACCCCTGGGTTTCCCATCTTCCCATCATGCCAAAGTCCGCTTCTGCATCCGCGCCGGTGTGATCAGCCTGGCATTCCCCATTGCGCGGCCCCCTGTCTGCCCCGAGGCCTAGATCCCCGCTTCGATACGACGAACCTCCTCTAGGGCCACTCACACTTCGCCTAGCCAAATCCCGCTCGGGGTGTCAACTGTGCGTGGGACCGCTCACGTCTTCTTTTCTGCCATCCCCTTCGCCATCTCCTACCTTGTCGTCGCGGAACTTGCCAGACGTGGGACAAGCCCGGCTGGCTCTCCCATTGTGTCACGTCTCTTTTGTCCTCTCGTTTACGTGCCGACGCACCAAAGTTACCACACATCGAATGCCTGACAAAGTTGTATAGGCCACCCACTGCTTCTTTTGCT
Source organism: Durotheca rogersii (assembly GCF_024521655.1). NCBI lineage: Eukaryota > Fungi > Ascomycota > Sordariomycetes > Xylariales > Xylariaceae > Durotheca > Durotheca rogersii. The sequence goes on from NW_026251361.1 coordinate 9,987, forward strand.
GGTCGTGCTAGTAGCAGCGCTGAGCCCTACAACTTGCGAGCCGTCTTATGTTTTGACACGGCGCTCCCCTTTTCTGCGCCATATGCGTCGAGTTAGCAATCTCAACAGCTTCGTACGCATCATAATCTCGTCGCGGGGGGCCGTCGAAGGCCCTTATGATGGTCGGCCGGCCCTATCAAGGGCGCATGTCAAAACCCTACGCGCTATCCGTCACGATTTATCCTGTAGATGTTGCAGAATCTCCCAGTGCTAATGCGTGGCTGAACAGAGGCGAACAGCAGGCTGCCGCTCTAGAGGCAGGCCTCACAAATCTAGAGAAGAAGCTCGACGCCCTATTAGCATCGATCGAGGGCGGTTCAGCCTCGCCCGAAGCAAGTCGGGAGGGTAAAGGCGAATCCAAGGACTAGGCGCCCGCGGCGAAGAAGTAGCATGATGTGGTGCCGTCCCTACACCCATCGTACCATGGTGTGGTTGCCATCAGCGGAACAGTCCGCTCAGGCGTTCCATCTAGATCCAGGCAGATGACTACTTCTGTACATCGCAGCCTTCAGGGAGGGGGGATTACCAACGGTACACGGCGCGCTCCATATCCCAGGTCAACACCTTTTGCCACCTCCTCGATAGCTGCTCCCTCCCTGCCACCATATCCGTCTCCACATCGCAGGTTCCATCCAAGGTTCCGTACGAGCATAGCGTATTTCAAAACGACGAAAGGAAGCTGTCGTGGCCATTACCCCGCAAGGATAGCAACCGCCAAACCCATCCATAGAGAATTGTCAGGTAGATCAGTATAGAGCCAAGCGTGTCGAACCCCGTGGGTAGCAGTCATCTCGAGATTTGATCCCACCGTGACGGGTGGCAATGTGACCCATCCTCAAGGCGGATCGTGAGCTAATAGGGCAATCTGACGGGAACCAGAGGCCCAATTTAACGAGTCGTAATTCCCGTTGCGAGAGGATGAGCTAGAGGGATGTAGAGCTTATGGTGCCGGATATGCCGTCTACTCGACCAGTCTGGCCGCTATCATCCCGCGCCAACATGTATCTATCGAGCTGACTCGCAAGACGGAAAGCAGCTACCAGATTCGGCCGCTCATCGAGCGTAGCTGCGGTGACTGGCCTCGATCGATGCCTCCTCCATCTGTCCCAACTTCGTTGATCTGAGATCGAAATACCGCCCAGCAGCCGAGCCCAAACGGGAGAGGCCGCCCTCGTATCCGAATCCAATAGTCTGTCAACATTCTACAAGCAGTGTCGCTTTTTTCTTTCATCCCGTTCTCACTACCAGTCACCGGTATCTATCGACTTTCCTTAACTCATCGAAGATCCATACCTGTTTCCCTCTCGTACATAGCTTCCTAGTCTCCAATTTCACCTCCCCGCGTGCACAGTCCTACAGCGGCGCAATAGGCGGGACGGCGATGCGCCAGGCGGTTTTATTGATTAGCACATGGCGTCGACGTGAAAAAAGCCACATGCGTATGAATACAGGAAACCCAACCCACACGCGATCGGTTCAATAGAAGCTGTCGTATCAGTTCACCGGAAAGGGGGGTGAGATGGGGGGTGAACACACCCCCCTCCCCGCGAGAAAGGTGACGACTGATTTCTAAATATTCAAGCATGTCACCGCACTACTCCTATCTGAACACGGATACTTTGGGCGTGAAGCCGTCTATGTACAGTAACCAGAGAGACAGCTTGTACCCCCACACTCTTCCGCCACATTGAACGAGGCAAGAGTCTCGTCACATCTTGTAATGATCGACGGCCAACGGCTGTGTGTTACACCATCTTTTATCGACGGCAGCGCAGAGTCGCATAACCGAGGATTGTACCTCGGGATGCGCCAGATGGACGAGAATGGCGGACGACAAGTTACTTCCTCAAATGACTAAGAGACCTCGATACGCCCGTCCATGGGCGTCGGCCTAGAGCGTGGCGTATGCGTAGCTCGCACACCGGCACGACGGTGGTAAGCGGGTTGCGACCAGCAAGAAGTTGACTCGACAACTAGTGAGGCATCTATGGACCACTCATACACGGTGGAGACGGCAGTTCCCACGTGGAGGATAAGAGTGACGGAGGGGGATACATAGCAGGCGTTCCTTCAGATGGACGCTACCCCTGGCAATGGTCTTTACCCCCGGGGAGAGGACGTAGCATAATTGACGCGTCTTCCGCTGTGTGCGACGAGGAGAGAAACGGAGAGAGAGAGAGAGAGAGAGAGACAGGGAAAGGCAAGCAATCGAGAGAATAGAGGAAGGATTGGCGTTGCTTAGCCGAAGTCCAGCTACCCTCCCCCCGAGGAGGACCAAGCTTCGACAGACCCCAGTCTCCCTCTCATCTCTCTGGACAGACCACGGGCTGGTCTACCCAGCCAAACCCCCTCCCATAAATATCTCATCTTGTCCCGTTTAAGCACCTACGGGAAACGGCTCCTCCACCCGTTCATCCATCCATCCGTCTTATGTACCTATCCGTAGAGGAATAGGGAGATAAAAGCAAGTAGAGGGAGCACAGCACAGACGTCTGCCCCGGTTAGCCGATGTATATACCGACGTGGTAACTTCTCAACTGGCTAGAACCCGAGGTTATGCTCTTACGAAGGTCTGTGGCGCGACTTGGCTATCGCTAGGGACTTTAGCCAGGTATTTGGGCAGGCGAGGAGTATCGTAAGATATCGTAAGATATATGGTGGCAGCATAAGAGGGTAAGCTTCCGCGGTGCCGAAATAGACAACGATCCCTCTAAGGTACCGCCTGGCTTCACTACGACTTCTCCCGCGTGAGGTACTTTGTCGTCTCTCGCTCTCTCGCTCGCTCGTTCGCTCCCTCTACCTACGTCCCCCCCCTTACGCACCTGCTTCCCGACCTCGCCCTTCATAACCCTTCCTCTGCTCCCTCCGCCCTCACGTCCTCCTCGCTCCTCATTTCCAGCTCTGCCTTCTCTTCCGCCTCACCCCGATCCTCCAAGCTGCCCGATCTCTGTGCATATTACCCCATTCTCTCCGCTCCAATCGCCGCCCCGTTCGCGCCCAAGAGGGCGCCGTCCGCTTCATCGATGAGGACTGCGATATTATCCTTTAATTATTGCCTCCGATCCCCTCAGGATATCCCGATCGTACTCTCTAACTAGGTGTGTATAGGTAACGAAGCACCGGCAGACGACCAGGCGCCGCTGACGGACCTGACTGCGTATGACCCCATTTTGATGGGAAGGGGGTAGACTCGGTCAGATTCGGCTGATTGGCCTAGAGCGGTCACGGGCCGTGTCCAGAGTACAAGTCGAAGAGTCGTCAGAGAGAGAGAGGGAGAGAGACGGCACTAGGAAAATACAGCGTGGGAGAGTCACGAAGCTTCAGATCGTCTGGTCGCTCGATAGAAAGAGCAGGAGAGACGAGAAGAGACTCAGACCGGTAGTATCAAACTAAATGATAGCGATAATAATAACAATAGAATACTAACTTGTCTTCGAACTATCTGCCACGTCAGACTATAGTCCTCCCGTAGCTAGCTAGCTAAGCCCAGTCTGTACGGAGAGTCGTAAAGGGGCCAACTCCCGAACCTAAGCTCATCAGATACGCCGCCCGCCATTTTCCCCGCCCTCTTGCGTCGCCGACGAAGCCAGCTTTACGATGCCAGAGGACGACCGTAGCTTCCTCGACAGCAAGGGTCGTGACAAATACAGTCCCGCAACAGCCTTGTACACTGGGGGGAGGCCTGAAGTCCATCGGCGCTCCTCCACCTGTACTCACTATAGCAGTTGCTTCATCCTCGAGGTCGCGAAGACGAGTCCCCGGACTAGTCGCGGCATGGTTATCTAGATGCTCACCAGTATCCAGGATCACTTGCTGCTATCGAGCACAAGTTCTTTCGTCTAGGGGGGGTACGAATATATATACCGTCGATAAGCAGCAGGAGCGCGGATGTCTCGACGACGCGTGTTCGCATTCCAATAGAAAATGGCCTCAGGCCGACGAAGATAACAATACCATCGCGACTCCGTTACGTCGACCACGCTCCCCTCCCCCCATACCTACCACGGAGCATACATACGTCCGTATAGACATACGTGGCACATCCCACCAGGGGACAGCACCGACGACCCACAGCTCGGTCTATCCGAGCATAAACACACCAACCCGACGCCACAGAGTAGAAAGCAAGTCGGCCACGCCGGAATACGAGGGAGCAGCCGAGCTCTTTCTCTCCCCCGGCCACTTTTCCCCTTCCTCCTTTACCGAGAGAATGGACAAGCCTCGCGTGCTCCCCGTACCGAGGACAACATCGCCTCCTCCCCCCTCCCTTTACCCGCCATATCCGCATCCCGCGCCGAACAACCACCGCCGCCGTGATCCTAGGAGCACGCCGGCTCGCAGCTCACGCAGGCACCGCGAACCCTTCGCCCCCGTGAGAGAGAAAACCCCGTCTATCCACGCCCACAACCCAACTTCCTCCCCCCCCTTATACCTCCGAGCCCACCCCCACCCCATAACACTCCCGCGGGCCCATGCCCTCTCTCCCTCCCTAGAACACACACACACACATATAGACATATGCCGCAATACCCAGGGGGCGCAGCAAGCAACGGTTGCCTGCGCGCGGCGAGCAGAACTAACCTTAGCGCGCGCGCGTGGCGAGCCGGCGTCTCGGCGGCCGGTCGGCAGCGCCCAGGCGGAATGGGCGCCGAGCGCGGTTTGTTCCGCGGCCCCCTTTCCGCGAAAAGGGGCCGAGACAGACAGACAGGCAGACAGGTGGGTACTTAAGACAGCTATAACTAGCTACGTAGATGCGATCTGGCATCCGCCGGCGGCCTGCTCGGCACTAGCGATGGCGGGGCCGTCCGCCGTTTTAGTCAGTTCCAGTCAGTCAGTTGGTTAGTTAGTTAATTAGTTGGCTGTAGAGAGAGATATAGATAGAGAGAGAGAGAGAGGGGGGGGGGGGGGGGGAGGGATACGCAGCGGAGCATCCATTCACTCTTGGGAATCCGTCTCCTAGCCCTTCTTGCCCCGAGCAAAGCAGAGCAGAGAGGGGTGGAGGCTAAATTCCTGGATAAGAAGAGGAAAAAATGAATTCCATAATACACGTCTCGTGTCATTCCCGTTCCAACACTGCCCTATTTACTTTCTGCGCGACCACTCGTAAGCTATTACGGAAAGGAAAG